>NW_027041831.1:25185-44555 GCF_033297395.1 Canariomyces notabilis | reverse complement strand
AAAACGTGTTGTAAGCTCGGGGTGTCGGCTCACGAAGTTGTTCGCCCATCGGGGTCCGACGCGTGACGCGTCGCGTGCTACGCGAAGACAATCGGCCATTTCTAGAACGTCAGAGAGCCGGGGCGGAAATCCTCGAGTGTCAAGGTCGAGTACCCTCTCAAGCTTGGCCTTCTCTTCCAAGTCAGTCAATTTTCGAAGGTTGGCTGGTATTTCACGTCGTGGTTGCTTTCCAGCGCGTCGATTCTGGAGCGAGCTTCATGGGATCTCGTAGACCGTAGCAGCTTTTCGAACGGAAAGTTTAGGGTTTTTTTAAGAGCTTCGATTGCAAGGAAAATGCGACTCTCTTTTGGAAGAGGTTCCATTGTGTTTTGTGGAAGAAATTCGCGATCAAATTCGAGAGGTTGCAAAGTGAAGAAAAGTAGCCCACTCGTTATGCTGGCCCACTCGTTATGCAAGTACGTTATATTTTTTTGTTTTGTACTTATGAAAACTCATCTTAATTCCACGCCCTTTCCTATGCAGGCTTGTACCCAAGCCGCTTCGGGGAGATCTTCGATTATACCCGTATCCTAGTAAGTCAACCTGAACATGAACCACTTTGCTTCGAACGTCTTGACTAACTTCGCATTAGCTCTTCTACGGCTGCCCTCACCAGAGTGTGGATGTGTTGGACATGGAAGACAGACTGTCTAGATTCCTATTGAGCCACTTCGATCGGGATGCGCCACAGCTCCATGGAACGTTGGCTGCTGCTAGAGTCTTGCGAAAGCCGTCATCGACATAAACGAACTATTCATCGATTCCAAGCATGTTTGCCGTTCTCATTTGATAAGCATCTTCAACGGGGACAACGAGAGCAAAATCGACAAGGTAAGCAGAGTCACTCGAAGCTTTCGTAGGGTACCTAGGTACCTTACTTGATCCTGGGCTAACATGGAGGCCTATACAGGTTTTCGATAGTTTTTCTGGAACACTTGGAGTGCCCTTTGAGAGACGGATCGCTGGTGGAGTGTCTGCGCCCGAGGACATGAACGTCATCAACCCTCATCTCTTCAAAATCAATGGCCGTAAGCTTCGCTTTCCCATGTCGAATCATTGGCGCTTCAGCATCGACGATAGCAGGTTACCCTAACCAGCAGTGAACAGAGGTTTATCCTAATGATGCTATCCTTGAACAAGAAAGGGTTCTACCCTCGATTGCTCGGCCAACAGCTGCGCTCACAACGGCCGATGATCAAGCACACCCATTTTCCTGGATAGCGGAGAATGCCATATATAAGTCATGGTCTAGACAAAAAGTGCCTCAGTTACTCTATCTTCACGGTTCGTCCGGCGTCAGAGAAGCTGCTGAATTTGCCTTCTATGACCTGGACAGGAGTATGCGCAGCAACAAAAACGTCAACGAAATGGTTTTATACTTCACTTTCGACAGCTCGGACATCTGTTACGACACAGCGGCGGATATGCTTACCACATTCCTGGCACAGATCATTTGTCATAATCCAAGTCTGTCTGCATTTGTTGTCAGCCAGTTTGAGCGGTTGGCCATCGACCGCAGCTGGTCAGACTACGATTTGCTGACCTGGTTCGAGTACTACCGCGTCCGTGGGGAAGTGGATGGCGTTTCATGCGTTATCAATCACTTCGAAGAGTGCGAGGTAGAGTCGCGGACGGCTTTTTTGAATTTGTTCACCAAGCTTTCTAAAAGCCACGAGCGGCCTTGGAGAATCATCGTAACAAGCCGGGAACGAGGAGCGCTGTCGAAAGAGCTCAAGGACTGGCCCTTTATCGACCTTGATATCGCGGCCGCTGAATCCAATGGGGAGGCGAAAGACAAATCGACAGATCTTCTGTGATGTCGCCCAGAAAGTTCTTTCGGCTTAGACCGGACCTTTGGGATGACCAAACAGTCCAAGGGGAACTGGAAAAGATTTCTACCCTTGATATCCCAGTCCGGGATCTGGTGCTGACTCATGTCAGCCAGCATAGTGCATGGCCACAGAAGGAGACGGTCGAGTCTCTCCTTGGCCCTGTAAAGGACGCCTCTGTTGAAATCGTCTTTGACCGGATCATGGCCGCTGTACCGGACCCGGCGCTGGCACTTCGCGCCCTGTCCTGGATAGTCTATTCTGTTAGACCCCTGACGGTCTGGGAACTTGGAACGGCGCTGCTTATAGGCAGTGAAGAGGACGACGGTAAAAAGGCCACTCCGGGTCCAGCCTTCGTTGACGACGTTATATCCAAACTTCTGCGGTGGCTCGCAGGAATCATCGTCTTGGAACAGCATGACATCCGCCTTGCAAGTCCATATTTCAGAACACTGATCAAGATCGGCACTAGTAGCACGGACGAGAAGTTGGCATCGACAACAATACGCTCATGGGGGGGTATATGAATTGGCGCGGCTAGTAAAGACATCGTCGGGACTTGCATAAACTTCTTGCTTCGAGACGAAGTGAAGAAGCACCTCGAAGAAGTTTACGGCCAAGGCAAAAAAGGCGTGATGGATCTGCCGAGCTTTGGTGATCGCTCCAACTTGTGCACCTTCGCTGTGCAGTACTGGCTGGTTCATCTTGCCGACATCCCAGCTGACCTGGATCCTGGCAAAATACTGCGAGAGTTCACCGAGTCCAAGTCTGTCCCGTTATGGTCCAAGGCGTCCTGGGCCCATGCGAACCCAATCAAGAGGAGCCCGGCGGTGTTCACGTCTCTCTATCCACTCTTGGCTGGCCGCGGCCTCGGGCATTTGGCTGAGTCGCTTCGCGAGAACGACGAAGCGATATCAGACGGCTTGATTGAGTCTTGCCTCAGAGGACCCCTACGGATTGTCGATTCCTTGCTGAACCGCATACGACACAGCGAGGCAGCTCTTCAACAAGCACTGGTCGCAGCGGGCTCTAACGGTGATGAAACCATCTGGAAGCGTGTTATACACCACGTGAGAAAGAACTACGATCAGGATTTTGCCTGGCCTCCTTCACTGTTGTCCCGAGCAGCTTGGCTCGGTTTCAAGGATGTTGCCCTTGAGCTGTTGGAAGTTGGCTGCGACCCGAACCCGACGAACATGATCTAGGGGGCAACACCACTTCACCTGGCTGCTCGCAACGGCCACCGTGAAGTGGTCAAGGTGCTGTTGGATCATAAAGCGGACGTCAAGCACAGGGCTCAGTACGGCCTCACCGCTGTGGCCGTTGCCACGGTTTTTGGGCACGCTGAAGTCGTCGAGTTGCTGGTTACAGAGAGCGACGTGGACATCAATGCCAGAGACGAGGACAGCCTCACTGCCACCTATCTGGGCAGCCTATGGGGCAATTGGACGGCGGTCGAGACGCTTCTGAAGCTGGGTGCAGATCCAAGAATCGGCGACAGCGCCACTGGCGTTCCTCAGTGGAACCCTTTGGTCTGTGCAGCGGAGGAAGGGCATACCTTGTGTGTCGGAGCTCTTCTAGACGCAGGAGCGGACCCCAACTTCGTCGGTATCAGAGGCACTGCGAATCGCTATGCTCTCAGCAGCGGACGCCTCGAGATTTGCCGCATGCTGATCGAAAAGGGCGCTGACCTTCACCACCCGTTGATAGACCCGCCGGTTTTGATGTATGCCATCAACAGCCCGCGCATCGAGACCAGCGAGCTTCGCCTGGAGATTGTCAAACTGCTTCTCAGCAATGGTGCAAAATTGGACGTGGTGGATGAAGATGGAGAGACGCCGCTCTATCGAGCGTGTGGCCACGCAGACGGCGTTCCACTCATATCCTACCTCCTGGACCGTGGCGCCGCCATCAACGGAAGATCGACCAACGGCGAGACAGCATTGCACCTTGCTGTGCGAAGACAAAACAAAGAGCTTGTGAAGCTCTTGATTGAAAAGGGTGCCGATGTCAACCCTGCCATGACCGAAAACAGCAAACAAGCGCCTCTCCACCTTGCCGTTAAGGACCATGAAATTTTGGAGTTGCTGTTGGAACACAAGGCCGACCCGACGGTGGCCAGCCAGACGGTGCCGTCAGCGCTGATATTGGCGACGATAGCCGGCAACCTACAGAGCATGCAGCTCTTGTTGGACCATAAAGCCAGGCTAGAGGACCAAGATCCCACCTACAACGGCTGGACCGCGGTTATCTATGCCGCCTCGTATGGACTTCCGAAGGCACTCCGGGTCCTGGCTGACGCCGGCGCCAATGTCAACCACGCGCTCTCGGACGGCCGCACACCCACCCACATAGCCTTACAGGAAGAATCCCTCTCGGCTCTCTCGAGTTCCGAACCGATGTGGACGCCCAAGACGAAAACGGAAATGCGCCGCTACACCTGGTCTATTGGTATACACCGCTGGAAAATGTCAAGCGTCTCCTCCGGGCGGGAGCCAGGCTTGACGTGCAGAACAAAGACGGGCTTACACCACTCGCCCAGGCCGTCCACAGCATCCGAACAACCGAAAACGGTATTGTTGAGTACCTGCTCATGAAATCAGGGGCCGACATTGTCAACTCTGTATCGCGGATTCACGGTAGCGCTCTGCACATCGCCTGCAGCCTGGCTAACAAGAATCTCGTTCGGCTCCTTGTCGGAAAGGGGGCCGATGTCAACTTAACGGTAAGCAGCGTGGCCGGTACTCCTCTGCAATCAAGCATCCTGTGCCTCAACAAGCCGTCGTTTGCTGCCAGGGGGGACGACAGTGATAGCGCGGGTGGCGGCAACGATGATGTCGCGGCCATAGTGGATTTCCTCATCAACTCTGGTGCAGATGTCTCCAAGGTCGGGGGTCAGTTCGGCACCACTGTTGCGGCTGCTGCCCTCAACGGGTCCGCCCCTCTGCTGACGTCGATTCTTGACAAGGGCGCGAGACCCAACGTGCCTGATCCTATGGGACGTCTCCCCATACATCTTGCCAGCGTACATGGCGGGGATCACTTCGGCATCCTCCTTGATGCGGACGCTGTGTTCATCCGCGACAAGGTAGGCCGAACGGCCCTGCACTGGGCCGCCCAAGGTGGCCTGGCGTCTGTTGTGGAGCGCATCCTGGATATTGCCGGGGACGATATTGTTGACCAGCCGGATGTCAACGACTGGACTCCCCTGTTCTGGGCCGCCAGGGGCTGCGGCACACGGTTCTCACCCGGCTCGGTGGAAAAGCAAACCGAAGTGATAAGAAAGCTGCTGGAGAGGGGCGCTAGTCTCAAGCACAAGTCCAAGGAAGACTTGCTTCCCATCGATGTCGCGCGATACCACCAGGCTGATGACGAGATTCTCGAGCTCCTCGAACCCGAGGTCAAGGAAAAGCCAAAGGTGAACGACGAAGATAAAGGAAAAGAGGAACAGAAGCCTCCCGTGCGAAGACTAACGGAGCATGACGGAGCGTACTGCGCATATTGTCTTTTTGTAAGTCCACTTTCACTTCTAGTGACATCAACCCAGTAGCTCCATGTCCTGCTGGCTTGGCACGAGTGAGGATGGTTCCTAACAGGTTCATCTGCAGGATATTGCCGGCTTGAAGTACACGTGCGAGATGTGTGCAGACCTCAGCCTGTGTTACAGGTGCTACGGTGCCAAGGAGAATTTCCACCCACCGCACCACACATTCAAGGAGGCTGGGCCGGAATATGAACCCGTGTTTGAAGTGTCCCAGTCGTCATCACAGTCCAACGACGATAACAGCCAGGATGATAGTGACGATGCCGAATCGGATGATGATTCGGATGAAGAAGAATCTCCCGACAGCGGGTCGGATGAGTAGAAGGGAATGCCGGCTTTCGTGACTATCTGACCTTGCCCCTTCAAATCGTTCTGCTCGCTTGCGGATTCCCAGTTAAGCAGCCTGAATACCCTTTTTCTTCATCCTGTATACCTAACAATGTTGACCCCGTGGTACAGTAGGGAGTGAGTTCTGTGTCAGGTACATTAACTTTTTCATATATAACTTATATATATTTGAAAGTCAGGTCTCATGGTAGGGATCGATGCCAAAGTCCGTCCCTCAAAAACGATTCCAAGACCTCCGACATGCGAACAACTTGACTTTTGGGTTAGCTAGCAACAGCTTTGACGTTTCGCACACATTACAATGGTCCGAGTGGCCATTGACGGGACAAAAGCTCAGTCCACGCAGGGCATAACCGTTGCTAGGTAGTTCAAGGAATCACTCAATTCAATTAATTGAATTGAATGGCTGTATTTGAAGTTGAATTGACTGGCCCAGTGGATATTTGAATTGAAAGTTGAATTGATCAATTAATTGCAACTAATTGAACCCACCATATATATCCCTAACCCTGGTCACATCTTCTCCAGACCTACCTTACCTACCTTCCGACCGGCCAAAATAGCTGGCAATGGCTGTATCGCTCAAAAACGCAATAAAATTCGAATGCGTTCGTTTTTTGGAAGGCTGACTAAGCAGCAACTCTCTTCTATTACAGCCCAAGCTGCCCCCTGAATCTGAACCCGCGCGTCCCCACTGTGGCTAACGTCACGGTCACGGTAAGGACGCGCCTCTTAAATGGCTCTGTTGGCGATATACGCGTAAGAAAGCACTTGACTAGCTGAGGCTCTGTTTGCAAGACGGCGACGGGAAGGGCGGCGACGGGCGTCGGGCGTCGGGAACGTTCGTTTGCCATCGTATTAGGTAGGTAGGAAGGAAAGATTCGAAGGAAGGAATCGAAGCCTAGGAAAACCTAGAAAAGTCAGTGTTTCAATTAAGAATTGAATAATTGAACGAACCTAATTGAACTGAAAGATATTTGAAGGCCCTTAATTGAATTGGAAATTGGAGGGTTCTAATTGAACTGAATTGGTTCTTGATTGAATTGAGTGATTCCTTGAGGTAGCGCTTATTCCTGTGTACCGACGCATTTCAGCATGATCATGATGGGGCCCGCTTACGCCGAGCGAGACCGATATCATGAGGTAACACGGCATTAGCAACACCCGATTAGACAGCAAGATGCGAAGAGTCCGCTGACACGTGGATGGGAAAGTCAAGGACTAGGTGAGTGGCGAGCATGGAACTCAGCTGCGCTACTCCGTATGTGGTCGCTCAGTTCCGGTTGAGCTGGACAATTTATTGGTGTGTTCGCTCCCGCTTGAGACCCATTGACAAGGTAAATGCAACGAGTCCAATGGAACCAGCTCGACCCGTATAGGGAATTTGGTTTGACCCCTCATGTTTAGCGCTCGCGGGTATTGTTTGCTCGCCGACTATCTCACCTATTTGCTACTGTGCACAACCTTGATTAGAAGACAGGAGGACAACCTCATGCACATCGGGATTCGGGACTCGCCGGGGTAGGTAGACGACGAAAATACGAAATAGCCCCTCTGCTGCGGCCCACCCAGTCCCGGGTAGGTACTCGGCGATGTAATACTCAGATCTACAAAATGGGGCCGCCTCCTCATTTCCAGCCCAGTAATGCAGCAAACATGCAAACTATCGATGCGACTTCCGTATCGAGATATTCGGTATATATTCCGTGACTCCGTCCTTGTAAACATACCAGAAGCCCAAAAATTAACGGCTATCCTTTTCACCAGCCCGCTATTTCTATCTCATTTCCCCAACACCGTGAATAATCAATTCATACGGATCCATCTCCGCTCAAGAATCGAAATGGCCACCCCAGAAGAACGCTACTTTGCTCAAGCCAGTGTAACTCCCCACTGGATCTCTGACACCAGCCTCTGGTACCTCCGTGCATCCGCCTCGGGCACAACCGAGTTCATTTTTGTCGACGCCCAATCCCCGTCCCGCCGCCCGGCCTTTAACCATGCCCTTCTCGCGCAGAAGCTAGCCGAGCATACGGGCCAGGAAGTGGACCCTTCCGTACCCCCCTTCTCATGGATTGAACTCGCGCCCGACGCATCCACTGTGCGCTTCCGCTTTTCCGGGAAGACTTTCCAGTTCCGCAACGGAGATGGGGCTTTGGAAGTCTGGGACGGTGATTTCGGCACCAAGCTAGAGCCCTTAGCGGCGGAGGAGCCGAGTACGAACGGCGGGGAAAAGACGGGACTCGTCTTTTTGAATCGGACTGGTGGGGTGTTGAAGGTGTTTTGGATCGATTCCAAGGGGGAGGCCGTGGAGTATGCAAGTGTCGAGGCGGGGAAGGAGTTGGAGATGAGGACCTATGTTGGACATGTGTGGCGGGTGGAGGGGGAGGATGGGATGAGGAAGGCCTACAAGGCGGTTGAAGGCGAGGGACTGGCTGTTGTTGAGGGGTGGAAGAACAAGCTGGAGCCCTTGCCAGTAGAGGAGCCGAGTACAAACGGTGGAGCTACGACGTTACTCACCATCGTGAATCGGACCGCGGGGGTGCTGAAGGTGTTTTGGATCGATTCCAAGGGGGTCGCCGTGGATTATGGGAGGGTTGACGCCGGGAAGGAGTTGGGCATGAGGACTTACGTTGGACACGTGTGGCGGGTGGAGGGGGAGAATGGAGAAAGGAAGGCCTATAAGGCGATTGAAGGCGATGGAGTGGCTGTCGTTGAAGGATGGAAGACGAGGGAGGCGGCGGAGAGGAGCAAGGAGAAGAGGGATGCTGAAGCGGAACAGCATGAGATCTTTGTGCGGGGTTATGATGTATGGATCCGTGATGCCGAAGGTGAGCACAGAATCACCGACAGCGCCTCGTCGGGGACTCGATTCGACTCTGGCAAAATTTTTCGGAGTGCCGACGGCAAGTTCTCGATTGTCTGGGAGTATACACCCGAGGAAGGGTATTCGCTTAACCTGGTCGAGTCGACACCGAAAGATCAGCTCCAGCCAAAACTCACTACCACGACATATCTTAAGCCAGGAGATAAAGTAAGGGTCGACCGACCCCGGATGTTTGACGTTGAAGGCAGAGTCGAGGTCCCAACCGACGACACTTTGTTCCGGAACCCGTACTACATCCGCAACTTGGGCTGGAACCAAGAGGGCGACGAGTACCGTTTCATCTTCAACGAGCGTGGCCACAAGCACCTACGGGTGATTGGCATGAATTGTCAAGGAGCAGTTCGATCCATTGTCGAGGAGAGCAGCGAGACATTTATCGACTACTCGCAGAAGATGTACTACCTCGTCTCCCCAAACACGACCGAGATTCTCTGGACGAGCGAGCGTGACGGATGGAACCACTTGTACCTCTACGACATGAAATCCGGGGAGGTCAAAAGCCAAGTAACCAGTGGCGAGTGGGTTGTCCGGGAAGTCGAGAGAGTCGACTGGAACACCCGCCAAGCATGGCTCACCGTGTACGGCATCATCCCAGACCAGGATCCATACTATGGACATTTGGCCCGAGTCAACCTGGACGGCTCCGAATTCACCCTCCTCACCGAAGGTTACGGAACCCATTCCTGGACTTTTTCCCCCAACAACCACTACCTCCTTGACACCTACTCACGAATCGACCAGCTCCCAGTCACCAACCTCCGCGACGCCTCTTCAGGCGATCACATCATCGAAGTCGAAGGCGACGATACCGTCTCTCTGATGGCGGAAGGCTGGAACGCCCCCGAGATTTTCACCAGTCCAGGCCGGGACGGCATTACGCCCATCCACGGCATCATCGTGCGACCCAAGGACTTTGACCCCTCCAAGCAGTACGCTGTCATTGAGGACATCTACGCCGGTCCGCAGGACTTCTTCACTCCCAAGCCCTTTATGCCCAGCCTCGGCCAACACGAGCTCGCAGACAACGGTTTCATCGTCGTCAAGCTCGACGGCATGGGCACGAACTGGCGGTCCAAGGCCTTCCACGATGTGTGCTACAAGAACCTCAAGGACGGGGGAATCCCAGACCGCATCGCCTGGATCAAGGCGGCAGCGAGCACTCGTCCCTGGATGGATCTGTCGCGTGTCGGTATCTGCGGCGGATCCGCGGGCGGGCAGAACGCTGCGGCGGCCTTGATCTTTCACGGAGGGTTTTACAAGGCGGCTGTGGCGGATTGCGGGTGTCATGACAATCGCCTGGATAAGATGTGGTGGAACGAGCAGTGGATGGGGTGGCCGGTGGATGAGTCGTACGCGGCGTCATCGAACGTGGTGCACGCCGCGAATCTGACCGGGGCGCTGCTGCTTATTGTGGGGGAGTTGGATGATAATGTCGATCCGGCCTCGACGCTGCAGCTGGTGAAGGCGCTGAACGATGCTGATAAGGATTATGACATGCTCTTGATGCCGGGGAAGGGGCATGGGGCGGGAGATTCGGATTACGGAAAACGGAGACGGTTGCAGTTTCTCCGGCGGTGGCTTGCGTAGAAGATATCTGAGCGATGGAGTTAGCAGAGGATAAGAGACAAGCTCCCGGTCCGTATGCGAAAGAATTAGGGGAGGTATGAATGCTCTTCGGGTTGAATTCAAGTGAGGTAGGCCCCCTAACGCAGCGATCTTTATACTCTCCACCATTATTGATCCGTGTCGCTATCACCTTCCTATGTCGAAGGCGGGCCGAGCGGCCCATCCTAGTTATAGTCCTCCCCAATCTCGGCTTGGGTCCACACAGGATAGTTGTCGATTAATATCATATTAATCAGGGCCATTTCTTGGCTAATGTCTACTACGCTCCTCCAGCGGTAGCGTACCGTCTTCTCAAAGGCATCGTACCAGACCACGAGCAGTTCCCTGTCGCCATACAGTACCTCTAGCCCCTCGCCAAGCGCCTCCTCGTCCAGGACGTAAATGACACACACCTTGGCTGCTAGATGGTAGCGGTTGAACAGCTCTACCAGAGAGAAATACTTAGTCCCTAGACTTAGCGGAGGAGTCAAGCGGTTACTCCAGACACTTCATTCAGTAGGGTAGGGGTAGCAAAGAGGAAAGGCCGCTCTCACCTTGCCATGAGTGCCTGACTGCACCGCTCATTAGCTGATTGAATTGTGAGCCTGCGGCGCAGCGAATGAGACGCCCACAGGGCGCATAACGATTGGCTGGTGGTCTGGCAATGCGAGCAGTTGGGCGCGTGAAGAAAGTGGTACAAATACCTTATACGGAGTATTTGTATGGTTGTTGAGCTGAACCATGCTGTCGGGTCTGGAACTGCCATCTTCGCCTTTCGGAACTCAGCCCCAGATTGACTGCGCGGCGTCTCCGAACCAGCCCCATGTGGAACTTGCCTCGCTAGAGGGATGAAACCCCTGAAGATATCTCTTTCATCGGCACACATGCGGTTGGACGAATAGTCCGTGGTGGACTCAAGGTAATGCATGGCCAAAATCTTTCCTCGGCCATAGCATCAAGCCAGTAGGTATTCTTGCTTCTCATACATTGGCAGCGTGGCGCGAGCGTTCCCTCGCTCTCAGCCCAAGAGGCCGTCAAGCATAGACACTCGAAGATAGAGAAGAAAAATCGGGACCCTCAGCGGCGCACCCCGTGGCAATGAGTCGGCGCCCAGGCGAAAGTTGTGCTCAAACACCTCGCTTTCACGCGCGTACGTGACCGACTCGTTGAAGAAGAGAAGCCACTGCTCCTCGACGCGGCGCCTCAGATACAGCAGGAACCTGGGCACGGGTTCAACTTCTTCCCATACTACCACCCTGTAAAGGGGATGGTTCGTTAGCTTATCAGTAATGAATGTGGGCAGTTGATGAGAATAGATACTAAATTACCCGTGGAGCTGATAGAGCAAGTCTGATGTTCTCTGCGTCTTTGTTGATGCACCTCGTGAGGTCCAGCACGCGCGGGTACGTGAACGTTGAGCGCCACTACAAAGGCGTGAGGTCTTAGGAGTCTGGCTGGTGGCACACCGGGACGGGCTTACCGTATCCATCATGTCTGTTTCAGGGTTGGAGATCATGTTCTGAATCTCAATCATGAAAACTGGAGGTATCATCCGGAAATCAGCCTTCCTGCCCTCGAACTCGGAACAGTATTCGCGGAGCGACTCGTCAAGCGTGTTGATCTCGGTCCTGTCGATGTATCGGGTATTTGCCCGTAGGTCTGCTTGGCCCTCAGCATCAGCACAGAATCAATTCGTCGTGCCCGCGCATTTTGGATCTCTGAGCTCAGTTCGGGGTTCCTACCAAAGAAAGTCTCAACCCTGTCCCGCCCAGCTCCTCTCAGACTTGTTTTCATCTGGCCTGCAAATAAGTTCCAGAACGTGCTGCGTAAACCCTCTCCGAGTCTCTTCCGATAGAAGAGATCGGTGAGTTTCCTCCAGAACTCCAAGATATCCTGCGCTTCATGAAGGTGGCGATCTTCCCAGCCGAAAGCCCGGGTAAGCGCCAGAGGTGATACTGATACAGGCAGGGAGGAACTCTGTAGATGCTGAAACACGCCATGTAGTGCTGCGCCAATGGGACTAGCCCTGCGTACGGCTTCGTCGTCGAGGATGTTCTGATTGCGGCTTCAGTGTCAGGGGAAGCAACTCCAGGACCAGGATGAATGACATGCCGCCTACCTCTCGGATGGGTTTCAGCATATAGAGGATCTGCAGGGTAGAGCTCAGGCATCCCGTCGATCCGAGGTTGACGATGCCCGCCCTCCCAAGCACCAGCGCGTGTTTCCTGAGCTGCGGATCAGAATATAACAGCCGGAGCTCGTCATCCAGTTTCTCGTTGTTGATGCGTCCCGCTCTCTTGTGGGCCGGCTCGGTTGTGCTGCGGGTTTTGCCCTCCTTTTCTATCTCGTCGTGAACTGGCGCTGCCGATAGCGGATTCTTATGAGGCTCAGGCAGGAGACTTAGCTTGGCCTTCGCAAACCCTCGCGAATAATGATGAGTCTCAGGTCTTGTGACAAGCAGCAGCGGTTCCAGGTCGATGGAGACGGTTGCCGGTCATGGCGGGTCTTGTTCCCAGTCGGAGGTTGTGTCGGTTTGAACCTGGATTACATCCACCGTCTTATCGGGGTTGAGCAGGGCCCTGTAGGGGTGGAGGTTTTCGTCGCTTGAGAGATCGACAACGGCACGACCAACAAGAACAAAACCGCCTCCGTGAAGACCTCTGTGACCCGGCTCGTTCAGGGCGTGAGTTGTGGCAGAGGCTGGCCTGAAAACCAACGCTAGGCGGCTCTCCAGAAAAGTGCAGGCAACGTCGCCGAGCCGACTCCCTCCCGGGCAGATGCCAATAACGTATCGGTTCCTCACTGTGGAGGCTATGTGTGTGGCCGGTGTCGGTGGACGCGCGTAAAAGACCCGCTTGTTTCTCGCCACGGCACTGGCATTGGCAGTGCTATTGGCACTGATGACAACTGCCTGACTTATTTCAACATGGCACAGGAGCGCAGCCTGAGAATTGCGAATCGCATAGACCTCGCCAACGTCGGGGCTGATGACGCTACGCCAGTGCCCTAAATGAGAGTACGGGATGGTACCCTGGAGGAACTCAGCCAACTCCAATGCTCTGTATGGCACGGCCAATTTCGCATCGAGGAATCCCTCTACAACAAAAACGCGGGTTGCAGATATTTCCACTATAGAAGATCGAGGCATAGAACATGCAAAAGGCGGTGCCAACTCGGACCCATGGCCGAGCCCAAGCAACTCCTGGAGGAACTCGCTTAGCCGGGCTAGCTGCGCACCAAGAGGTGGTTCGATGCCCGTCCGGCCTCGAAACTTGCTGTGATAGAAGCACATGACATCTTCGTAAATCTCGAAGACGGACTTGGGGTAATCGACGGGGATCCTCTGTGCGTCGCAGTCGCTAAAAAGGCCTAGGAACCCGTAGACCTTATCGTGTATTTCTTTGCATAGCGAGTCTCGGAAGGTCTCGAGCAGCCTCCACAGGACACAACCATTCCTCTTGCGCATCTCGCGCTGTTGGTCGATGCGTGCCGTATTGCTCCGGACAAACAACCGCTCTCCTTCGGAGAGGTACTGAGGCCAGATGTGCTTCCTCGCGGAGCGCAACTCCGAGATGAGCTTCCAGGGAATCTGGCTCGCGCCACACTTGATGGCAAGGCGTTTCGCGAGGCAAATCTCCTGCACGATCCAGACTGTGTTTCAGTAGGGCCTCTGGCAGAGTTTGCTGACGGCGTTCCAGCCGGGATGGTCCATCAGGGACGTGCGATTGCTCGGGCTGAAGACGAATGCGGTCCGGAGGAATTCGAATGCCTCTCTGCTGTCCTCCGTCTCAAGACCGATCCACGCAATGACCTGTTGAGCCCTGCTGTAGACGTCTGCCATCTGCTGGACTTGGTGGTTCCGTTCTCGAAGGTCGGACTGATTGATGCAGATAGCGTCGATCCACAAGACGCGTGCTGAGTCGGGCAGCCGAAGGTGCCGAAGCGCCTGGAACAGGTTTTCGCCAACTTCAAACTCGCTGTCATTGACCAGGATTGTCCTGCCGAGGCCCGGCTCGCCCCATTCGTAAGACATTGCCTCGTAGCTGTCTAGGTCCAGAAGGGTGGCGATGCGCAGGGTGCATCTGATGACCTCTTCGCCAACGCCGGGCAAGACGCTGAGAAGGCGGATCTTTCCGTGCTCTGCTTTGAGACTCTCGGCCGGGTAGCTTCCGCTGCTGGCTGTCGCCATCTCTTGTGGACCAAGGAGAAAAGATCTGAAGGATATCCAACGGTAATATAGCTTGCAACTTGCTTGAGTGGCATCTAGACAGGAGAACAATAGTGGACTAGGAGTGTTAAGCGGATAGGGAGACGTCGGGACTTGGGCATAGCGGAGGTGGTGTTACGAGCAAACCACGCAGGCGGCCTGGGAGGCTGCAGCCGGGACGTGAGGAACCCTGGCGACCAATCGTTTAACGAACCAATCGGGAAGTTATCACCAACAGGGTCGAACTATCACTGGTGATAATGAATATCAGTCGTGAGGATAGGGTAGTCACCAGTGATAGATCACGCAGGACGGCGAAACGGAGTATTATATATCCTAGCTAGATAGTCACTCGTTGGAGGACCTTCAGGTGGTTCTCCAGTAAGCAATGCAAGCAGTTGTCTTTACTACTGTGTGAACACTTGCTTGTGTCAATTGTTGTAGACCCTTTGGCTCTACCGAACCTCACCCCGTTGTTACGAATCTTCAGTCTGAGGAGTCCCTTTCAGTGGTTTGGGACCGATATTCGTCATAGACAAACATTCCGGTGGAACGGATTGACGGCTCCGCTGTGCGGCCCCGTGGGCGCTCGGACCATTTGCGGTCGAACTGATTGCGACCGGGCGCCGGCAACCAGTTCGACCGCAAATGGCCAATTGGGCCGCCGGGCGATTGCAGGTATAAGGAAAACCCATGCCGGCGGAGCCGAATCCGCCGCCCGTTTGTCACCGCAGCGCGTCGTTCGTCCAATGCAAGCAGTTCGGTGGTGTGATGCCCCGTTTGGCCGGATTGTGCAGAGCATTTTGAATTAGGGGGAAAAAAGACAAAAGGGAAATAAGAAAAGAAAGCGGTAGCCGTTAGCAATGCCAATCGCCCAGCGACTCCCCAGCAAAGCAAGGTGACAACTAGATTGCCGGGGCAAAAAGGCCAACGAAACGAAGGAAAAGAGAGCGGGAGCGAAGAGAGATCAATAGTTATGGCGTCGTTTGACGAGTTATTCGTACCGTTACCAGCGTTTCGAACGGCGGTTTGCCGCGAGCACCGCACCGCCGTCACGGCCAAGTCGGTCGCGCGCGGCACGTCAATTCGCATCACGGCCATTTACGTGCACCCGGCGATGCATTGTAGGGGAGGCGTCGGCGTTACACGGAAACGGGTTGTTGGCCGGCGATATACATGACATCCGGTTCCCCGACCAGGTCATACCCGTAATCGATAGTTTGCCCGTTTGGAGCGATGGCAAGCGGTGTGTGCAGTGCGGGCACATACGGCGCACGAGGCAGGACATCCAGAAGCATTGCCGGTTGGGAGCACGGTTGGGCCAACCCAAGGAGGCGTGGCGGCAAACCCGGGGCGAGGCCGGCCGGCGGGTTAGGCGAGGCATGGGGCGGATGGGGTGCATTGCCAGCGGTTCGGCCATACAGGCGCGTTGCAGCGGTTGTTCGAGGTGATACCGCTGACCGACGGAGTCCAGGATGGAGGCGGGAGCGGCGAGGGCGAGGCAGAGGCGCGGCGGCGGGCACGCAGCCATTTCGACCGGGTGCGGGAGATGGTGCAGCGGTTCATGACGATCGTGGCGTACGACGGGCGGTCGTCGCCGATGGATTCGGTGTTGCGGTTGCGGGCGTACGGCAAGGCGATCCGGGCCAACACCAACGCAGACGGGGTGGTGGTGGATTGGCACGGGGACGAGTTGTTGATGGGGCACGTGCAGTTCAGCATGGCGTCGTTGCGGGCGATGATCCACGGGTTGTTGCACACGGCGCGGGCACAGTTACGCAAGGCCGTATTGTTGTTGGACGTGGACGAGGAGGGCGAGCCGGCGGCGGGGGCGACGACAGGGGCGACAGGGGCGACAGGGACGACAGCAGGGGCGACGGCATGGCCGGTGATCCGATGGGACAGGTTGGTGGACAACGCGGCCGAGACGAGGGCGGGGTGGAGTTTCGCCGAGGACCCGCGGAACGAGGAGGCGTTCGGCGGCGTGGACGAGAAGACGTGGTTGGCCGGGCGGGTGGCGGGCGAGGCGCGGTTGCGGGGCGAGTTTTTCAAGGCGAGCGACGGGGTGGCGCGGTGGCAGATGGGCCGCGTACGAGAGTATAGCGAGGCGATCAAGTCGTTCCGGGCGCAGTTGTTGGTGTTGATGCACGTGAGCGGCGGGCAGCCGGCACGTGGGACCGAGTTGGTGTCGGTGCAGTACAAGAACGGGCCGGACGGGGACGTGCGCGGGTTGTTCGTCGAGGACGGGGCGGTGGTGTTCGTGACGATGTACAACAAGACGATGGGGATGAGCGCCAAGGCCAAGGTGATCCACCGGTATTTGCCGCGCGAGGTGGGCGAGTTTGGCGGTGCATTACGTGTGGTTGGCGATCCCGTTTTGGCGGTTAGTGGTGCAGGGGGCCAGCCAGGGCGAGGCGGATGGGGGCGGTCCGTACATATGGGAGCCGCGGGCGGACGAGCCATGGTCGTTTCCCAGATCGGGGTCAGCAGCAGCGGGAGACGAGGATGGGCGGGTAGGCGGCGATAAGGGGGCGGGCGGCAAACGGAAGAGGGCAGTAGGGGGTAACAGAGCCAGGAAACGGAGGCGGACGCTGTCAGCGGCGCGGTTGCCAGACTAGCCACACACAGCAGGCAGGGGCAGGGTCGGGGGATGGGAAGGGGAAGGGGAAGAGGGAGAGGGAGAGGGAAAGGAGAGGGAGAGGGAGAGGGAGAAGAAGGAGACGAGGGAGAAGAAAGAGAGAAGGTAGGGAGGGCCGGGGAGGAGGATGCAGGCCAGGAGACGTGGTGGCAGGCAGACGTGTGGGATACGAACCGCATCAGCCGGCAGATCGGCACGGTGTTGTCGCAGTACATGGGCGAGAAGTTGGGCATCATGTCGTGGCGGCACAGCGTCAAGGCGATTTACCGGCGATACATCCGGAACAAGCCGGTGATCGAGATGAACAACGCGGACACGGCCGAGGGCGAGGACGAAGAGGGCCGAAACATGGCCGGGCGGGGGTGTCGGGGAGGCGTTCCACGCGCAGAGCGGGCACGGGGCGCGGATCGGCGAGGGCATTTACGGGCGGTCGACGGCGGAGTCGTTGTTCAGTACCGAGGCACGGCGGATCGGGTTCCGGCGGGTCAGCCGCGAGTGGCACGCGTTCTGCATGTTCGATTCCGTCGTGCGCGAAGGGGGCAGCGGCGGCGGGGAGGCCAGGCCATGCCGATTGGCCGACGTAACGCAGCAGGCGACGGCGGAGGAGGAGCGGCTGTGGAAGAGGATGCGGCAGGTGGACATCGGGGCGGCATTGCGGCGAATGTTGGGGCCGGAGGCGCGGTTCCGCGGGGTGCAGGAGGCGGCGTTGCAGGCGATGGTGCGGCAGGAGAGCCCGGTGGTGGTGGTGATGGGTACGGGCGGGGGCAAGAGCATGTTGTTCATGTTGCCGGCGGCGTGCGCGGCGGAGGTGGGCGGGTTGATGATCGTGGTGGTGCCGTTGGTGTCGTTGCGCGGCGACATCAAGGACCGGTACGACGGGTTGGGCATCGAGTGCGTGGAGTGGAGCGGGCGACGGCCGCACGAGTGGGCGTCGATGGTGTTGGTGACGCCGGAGGCGGCGGTGTCGGAGAGTTTCGGGCATTTCGTCAACCGGCAGCGGGCGATGGGCCGGTTGGACCGGATCGTGGTGGACGAGTGCCACGTGGTGTTGGATTCGGGGGCCGGGGGCGGGTGGCGGTCACGGATGTTGGGGTTGCGCGGGTTGGTCAAGGCGGAGGCGCAGATGTTGTATTTGACGGCGACGTTGCGGCCGGCGGACGAGGCCGAGTTCGGGCGGTTGGTCGGCTTACCCGGGGCGGGTACGGGAGCAGGGGCAGGGGCAGGGGCAGGGGCAGTACGGTGGTTCCGGGGCAGCACCACGCGGGCGAACGTACGGTACGAGGTGCGGCGGTACAACAGGGGAGAGGAGGACGAAGAGGAGGTGGTGGCGGCATTGGTGGAGGAGAAGCAGGCGAAGTACAAGGAGGCCGGGGGCGGGCAGATTGTAGTATATTGCGACACGGTCTGGAAGGCGGAGCAGTACGCGAAGCGGTTAGGAGGGTTGTGTTAGCATCGGAACGTCGGCGGGGCGGAGGCGAAGCGGGCAGTAGTCCGGCAGTTACGCGAGGGCACGAGGCAGGTGTTCACGGCGACGAACGCGTTGGGATTAGGGGCCGACGCGCCGAGGATCCGGGCAGTGGTGCACGTCGGGTTGGTACGGCAGTTGCGGGATTACGCGCAGGAGAGTGGGCGGGCCGGGCGCGACGGGCAGGCGAGCGAGGCGATCATGGTGCGGGCAGTGTCGTACGACCGGCACAGGCGGCCGATCGAGGAGACGGCGGACCAGGCGGAGGCGCGTGGGGTGGAGCGAGCGATGTGGGCGTTTATGGAGACGAAGGGGTGCGTGCGGGCGGTGTTGGACGGCGAGATGGACGGGCGGGCGGACCGGACGGGGTGCGAGGATGGGGAGGAGGCGTGTTACCGGTGCGAGGCGTAGGCGAGAACAGGGCGGGCGGGCGGGCGGGCGGAGCACACAGCAAGTACAGGGGAGGGTTACCGCGCGCACACGTTGGATGGTTGCCGGGACAGGGACGCGGGCGTGGTACGTAGGATGGTAGGGCGGGCGGAGCAGGTAGTCCGGTGGGAGGCATATTCGTGTTGTTTCGATTGCGGGATCCGGCAGGCGATATGCCGGCGGTACGAGGCGAGGGGCCCGTCGGGCGGGTTCGGGCGGGTAGAAGGGGGGAGGTGCCAGTACCGGGGGGTGTTGATACGGACGGTGATGTCGATGTGGGGAGCGATGGGGGTGTCGGGGTCGAGGCGGTT
Source organism: Canariomyces notabilis (assembly GCF_033297395.1). Classification (NCBI taxonomy): domain Eukaryota; kingdom Fungi; phylum Ascomycota; class Sordariomycetes; order Sordariales; family Chaetomiaceae; genus Canariomyces; species Canariomyces notabilis. The sequence goes on along the minus strand of NW_027041831.1, from coordinate 25,253 downwards.
GTACGAGTGGATGCAGGGGCAGGGGGCGGTTGTGGATGAGGCCGACACGGACGAATGGTTGCGGTGGA
>NW_027041831.1:17178-24488 GCF_033297395.1 Canariomyces notabilis | reverse complement strand
TTTTGTTTTCCTTTTTGTTTTTTCTCTTCTTCTCTGATCTGCTCTGAGCAAGCAAACCGTCATGGCTAACTGCACGAAAACACAGCATGACCTACGACTTTCATGGAGTCTGGGACAAGCCCGAAACGCCGAGCAAGTGGGTCGTCCCGCTCCTCAACGCCCACACCAACTTGACCGAGATCAAGGGCGCCATGGACCTGCTCTGGCGTAACGGCATCAGCTCGGACAAGGTCACCTTGGGCATGGCCTTTTATGGCCGGGCGTTTACCGCCAGCAGCCCCAGCTGCCTGACCCCGGGGTGCACGTTTGAGTCGGGCGCCAACGCGCAGCTCTGCAGCCGCGAGGTCGGCATCATCCTGAACTCGGAACTCGACCAGCTCATCAGCTCGCGGCAGCTCACGCCCACGCTCGACGAGGCGGCCGCTGTCAAGCTGCTGACGTGGGATAGTAATAAGTGGGTGGCGTACGACGATGGCGACACATTTGCCTTGAAGGCCAAGTTCGCGCGCAGCCAGTGCCTGGGAGGGCTGATGGTGTGGACTGTTTCGCACGACACAGAAGACGCAAAGTACTCGCAGCTGTTGGGCAACGTGGCGAAGCGCAAGTTCAATGCCGTCGTCCGGAGGAACGTCGGCGATGGTACGGGGGAAGACGACGGCTACGAGTACACGGCCGAGTATAAGCAGCAGTGTCGGTGGACGGGCTGCAACGAGAGTGAGTCTCCCCCTGTTTTGTTGCCCCGGTTCATCATTACTGCTCTATCGACTGGAGACTGATCACCCCAACCCCTGGATAGACTGCCCTTCCGGCTGGATCCGCATGCTGCGCAAGGACTCCGGGGCCAGAGGCGAGGAGTACATGGTCGATGAAACCGGATGCGGCGGCTATGGCCAGCACCAGCTGTGCTGTCCCCCGAGTCAGACGCCCCCGACTTGCGGCTGGTATACGCACAACAACGGAAGATGCGCCAACAAGTGCCCGGATGGCACCAGGGAGATTGGCAGCAACGCCAAGTACTGCCATCTAGATGCGATGGGTGGGTTCAGCTACCATACTTACCAGGCGGCATGCTGCACCACGGGCACGGAGAACATGAAACTGTACGACCAGTGCGACTGGACGGCGTGGCCGTTCTGTAATTCGGTCAACACCTGCCCGGGGAACCAGACGATAGTCGCCTCGTCCTGGACGGGCAGCGGAGACGCGATGTGCATCGCCCAGAGCAAGAGAGAGTACTGCTGCGACAACAACGACGAAAACTCGCAGTGGAGCGAGTGCGCATGGCATAGCGACCTCAGCCAGAGCAGCACGACGCAACCGGCCGATTTCTGCCACGCCAACTGCCCCCAGGACACGGTCCGTGTTGCCATGGACCAGACGGGGTGCTCCGGGGGCAGCGCCTCGGCCGAGTGCTGCACGCCGAACATCAAGACCATCTCCAAGCGGCAGTCCGGCCAGGATGCCGAGTACGAGTACTACCTGGAGAGATTCCTCGCGTCCCCAATCTGCGCCAACTCGGGCATCTACGAGCACTGGGACTTCCTGGGCATCCTGATCCGCGACCTCTTGGCCTTCAACGCGGAGTCGTACACGGTGGCGCTGGTCACGGCTCTCTTCTGGGGCAGCCCAACCGTGTCGCAGAAGGACCTCTGGAATCGCCAGATCGCGGCCGTCACCCAATTCACCAGCCTTTCGTACGCCAACCTGCACGACTACCTGATGAGCAGCGAGGCCAGCTACATCTACGTGAGCGCCGGCAGCACTCAGGGTGCGGAGTACATTGTCTGCAATCTGAACCTCCTCGCCAGCCAGGTTGCCAACTGGCTCGCCGGGAAAGGTGGCGGCGGCGGCGGCGGCGGCTCGACCGTCACCTGCGTCTGTGTCAGGAGTGATTGCTGCGCGGAGGAAGACAGCGACTGCATTGGCTTCGACGCCGAGTCGGAGTTCTCAAAGAGAGGGCTGCCTGTGTCGCCAGCCAAGGAGCTGGATAAGCGCGGAAAGGCACGATCATACATGATCAAGCTCAACAACCACAACACCGCCCCTATAACCGTCTTGGACTACCCGTGGGAGGCGCCCACGGTATGTAATTGTGCCCAGCAGACTTTCTTCTTCCAGATTTCCTCTTCCTCTGCGTCTTCTTACTCTTCCCTTTTCACTTTTTTTTAGCTATACACCGCTCACATATCTTGGATCTAGTACCCCTCGACAGGACAGTTCACGAGTCCAAGAGACAACGCTATCCTTTCCGAGGCATGGGACTTCGACCCCAACTGTCCCCAGTTTCGACCCAGGTCCGTTTCCTTGACACCGGTGGGCACTACTTCTACCAGTGGTTTTGACTGTGAGTCGTCCCGTCCGAGCTAGAGCTCTTGCTCAACCTCGTCCAAGTTCCGCGACTGATCCGGACCCCATAGCGGAGCATGTTTTCGAGCGGAATGCGATACCGAAGTGGTCTCAGAACGCCGTCGACGGTGTGTTGGCAGACAGGGCCACGCCGTTCAAGATGAATGGGGTCCAATACCTTGTTCCGCTTAACTTTTTCACTCACACCTTGTTTCACATCGTTAATCCCCAGGCAGGGCCGGCCGCCGGTGGCGCCCCATACACAGACTTCCGATCACGTATCATGAACGCCTTGGGGTCGACGCAAAATCGCGCCGTCATGTCGCTCGTCAGAAAGCAGATGAACCTTATGAAAGAACAAGTAAGCCCGTTCCCTCCTGTCTGATGCCGTGCAGGCACAACGCATAGGTGGCTGCGTTCTGAGGTTTCCCTAACATTGGCTCTTGTTTTCCCCTTTTACAGATGTGGGCCTACGAGGACAACGAACCCGTCAAAAGGAGTTTATGGAGAATTGGCTGTACGGCAAGAATGGACAAGCCCCAAACCTGCAGGAAGCGTTGCGGAACATCCGTAATGTATGTGACTCCTACTGGCGCCCCGCTTCATCAGTCCTCTCTTGGTCGTCTGCAGGGACTCAGGGAGTGTCCAAACTCCAATTGAGGCCAACTCGTCGAGCTAATGCCACAACCCAGGTCATTGCCACATTCAAATTCCACAATGAAGCAACCCCCAATACCAAGCTCAAGACGGTCATCGAAACCATCCGAAAGGAGATTCGCGCCGCCGAGCGGCTTCATTTCAGCATTTTCAACGTTAGAGTGTACGCGCTCGACCATTTTGATGCCTGGATGGCGAGCTTCTTTGCGGATATGGCGACCTATGCGAAGGAGTGGCTTAACCGATACATCAACGACCTGGAGTTGGTGGGTGGAAACAACGCCCAGATCATGGCTCTGATTCCCCAGCTTCGGGCAGAGACCAACAGCTTGGCAATATCTCAAACGAACTTTTACCCGCAATTGCCATAGTTCATAGATAGCTTTAAGAACCTGCCGTCCTCGGGTGCGTGCGCGGATTCTCTCGAAGGGTTCAATAAGGAGGGTTGCAGCTGAGGTAGCAGCAGCGCTGCCGCTAGACCAATAGAGTTACCTACAAATATCGGAAATAAAATACGTTAACTATAGATAACTAACTAAGTTAACTAGTTAAATGAAACAAATTAGGATTTTTCCGCACTAAGCAGAGCAAATCTTACTTGACCCTATTTGTAAATCATTGAGGGCATTCAGAGCCCGGATTCATATGTTTCTCCTATCCGAGGGGTTGCTATGACCCCTGGCTGGATGGGGCGGAAGACGCCGCGGGATTTTTCCAAAGGACTCACCATCGGCAGTTTAGACGAATATTTTGTATCGTGGGCGGCCTGTGTAAAAATTGGCGTCTAGTTTGTCAACACCGGGAGTGAGGACCTGGCTAGACTAGGCTGCCTAGTTTATGTCGGGTATTAGAGTTGTGGATGAATATGAGGATCGGCTTGTGGCTCGGAAGGAAGAGAAAAGAGAAGAGGAAGAGAATCGGTCCATACCTTCCGGCGGTTGCTCGTATGTCCCATGGTGGCTGCTGGCGGTCTGGCACAAGTCCGGTCGCCGAAATGTCCGAATCCCCAACCCGCCAGCAGGCTCCTACAGTCCTACTGCTATTTCTGCCTTCAGTTTAGTGACCTCTCAACCTTCTCGGGCTTCTACCTTCGGAAAGCAGATTGACGAGACTTCTATCGCGGATATTAGCAACGTCTCGACGGTCCAGCAGCTGCCCAAGGTTACATTAAGGACCGGGACTAGCAGCAGAACTTTCGTCCTCGAAATCCACGTCGACAAGAAACGGTCGAAAGGGAGAACAAGCTGGATCCGGCATTACGGGGATTAGATTCCTGAGGTCGATGGAGAGGATGCGAAGAACAAACTATTAAGCTAGGGTCTCGATCGAGCATTCTAGCAGGCGAAATCGGTTATCTCGAGCAAGCTTCGCGATGCCGTCACCTCGATCCATATCAGTTTCGACCTTCGGACCTCGCCAAACAACTTGCTGATGCTCGCCGTTTTTGGGCACTTCATCGATCGAATTACCGGTACCAGGCCCGTCTTTTAGGCCTTGGATGCATCAGGGATCGCACAGCGGCAAGAACATTGCAAACAGCGTTGAAGACGTTTTGTCAAGGATTGGGAATTCGAGCAGAAGATCGGGACAGCAATGTCAGACAACGCGGAGAATAGGTAACGACACATGCCTCACGGCCCTGTACCTTCATTTCAGCGTTAACTTCAACCCAACGGACATTAAGCATCAACGAATGCGATGCTTTGGGCATAGTCTGAACCTCGTCGCGAAGGCCTTTCTTTTCGGGGATGACTCGACTAAGGTACTTTCGAGATTACCAGCGATGTCTTGGAGCAGCAACAACAGGAACAACGGGCTCTTGAGCACTGGCGTAAGATGGGTCCCGTTGGTAAGCTTTGGTTTGAGATGGCGGCAGCGCTGATCGGCACGGTTTATTGTTCGGCGAACCAATATATCCCCGAGCCTCGCTCCCTTTCCTCATGTTCGAAATAGTGTCTCTTGCCGCTTATGCCCCGTGAAAGCCGACGAAACCATGAGAACTCAACAGAGCTCAGATCCAACTTCATCCAGCCGCGATACGCATCCTCGTGCAACTCGGGCTCCGCCATGTAGTCTGTCTCCAGCAGCCACACCAACGCACCTTCGCCGGTACTCAGAAACTTCCGCTTCTCTTCGATGTCGACCGCACAGCGCAGCGGTGGCGGCTTCTCGGGTAGTGCAGCCAGCGACGCCGCACTCTCCGAGTCAAGGACCAGACAAGTACAGAAGCGGGGATTCTCCTCGGGCTGCACTCCGGTCTCCACCCCCGCAACCCACCGGCGAAAGTACTCGCCCAGGGCCATAAACCTGGCATCGCCGGTGGTGCCGCCGCCGTCGAGATGCGCGAGCCCCTCCCGATCCTCAATGACTTCGACGTAAAAACGGCGAAAGAGCTCCTCGTTGGGCTCGTCGAAATCAACCCGCTCCCTCTCGCACAGCGCGCCGTACGCATGAAAGCGGCCGTCGTGGCACCACCAATGCACGTAGCTCTTGAGACGGTCCAGCGCGACGGCGAACAGCGCGTCCGACCCGGGGCCGTAGGCGGTGCGCAGAATGGTGTAGCCCCACGAGCCGTGCGCGTGGCCGCGCGGGAGCCCGATGTACCAGTCGAGCCTATTCAGTCTGCCGCTTGCGATCCTATCTTTTGGAGGCGGGCTTCTATCCCAGAGGTGCTGGGGGACAGGCCCGAATGTGGGCGGTGGCATGGCTGTAGTGGTTGAAATTCGGATCGTGGTCGCTGTGTTGTGTGCGTCAAATGGCGGGAGGGATGTAGAAAACATATTAGGGCTGTAGTGTACGCGGTGAGTGGGCCACTCACTGATATGGGCCACTCACTGATAAAGTACGTTATTTGTAGCTAAAATAACCTAAAGTACTAGGCCAAGGCAGCTGCGTACTAAAGCTTCCCCCTGGCCACGGGACCACAAACCAGCTCCACGACATCTTCGCTCACCGGGAGTTGTTCTTCCTGGAAGCTCCGGCTCCTGGCGCATCTACTTCTTCAATGTGACTGTGAAAGTGGCCGTGACGTTGTTCCCCTGGCCAATCTTGGATGCAACCTGCGAAGAAGATATTAGCTCCTCATGCATCAACGTCCAGATCCAACCCCAATCGATCTTTGCAATTGAAAGATCATAAAACCTACATAAACAGAATGGGTCTTTCCTTCCTCGGACCACGACCACTCGGCATTCTCTCCGGCAACACCGTTTGTTCCACACATGCTCGACAAGGTCCTGGTTGACAGTGGTGTTGGACTTGTCGTAAAAGGCAACCTTGGTCTTGTTGGTAGTGCCTGTGCCGTAGGGCATCATGATGAGCAGGATCAAGACCTTATTGGGGTCCAACCCTGTGTAGACCGTCACGCCGGTAGTTCCCGTCGCGGTGTTTTCCCTGGACGCGAATTCACCAGCTTGTGTGTTGCTGGTATGGGGCTTGACGATGCCGGGGTTGGTCTTAATCCTGCCATACCAGGTTGCCATGCTTGTCGGGGTAAAGGGGTAGAGTGTAAAGTCGGTCTGATTGTCGACGACGAGGTTCACTGTGCACACCTTGAAGAGGAGGTGAGTTAGTATGGTTCCATTCTGGATGAGAGGGATCAACTTAGGTAAAGGAGAAGCACCATTTTGCTTTGAATTCTCGAAGTTTGAGACGTAGAATGGAAGATTGGAAACTACTGAGAGTATGGTAAAACGGGTTTGGGAGGTTGATGGGTGTTTGCTGAGTGCTGGGATGGCTCGCAAGATAAATACTCCTTTTTGAGCCAGGTCTCGTCTTGTTCTAGACTGCCCACAGACGGCATTCCATGATGGGCTGTACCAGCGGGATTTGGATTCAAGCTGCACTGCAGCAGGTGAGTATCGATATGAAAGTTGGCAGTATGCAGGGTAGGGTCTGGAACGCGCCACAATTGGGGTGTTTTCATCCCGGGGGCGGCATCATTGGGTATCTAAGTTGTATCCCAGATAGCCACGGCTGATGCTCTCCGAAGGAGAGCGTCCTGTGTGTGGGTTTGCTGTAGCCTATGCAGCATTGGATACCTGTGACTCCAACCAACGACATTCCTCTTATCGGGTTCACCTCAACGGCCGCCCTACAACGCAGCTTCGGCGGTGCGTCCTGAGCCGCAAATTGACGGTGATCCAAGAGATTCCGCCATGGCAGCCGCCTGTTTCGGTGAGAAATCACGCAACGTCGCCGCATGACCTCTCCATTCCGCCAACTCCGCACATGTTCACGGTGGCGACATAGACAAGGGTTCCTCTCGTTCTATGTGAAAGGGAAAGCACATCTAACTACATCTAGAC
>NW_027041831.1:0-16883 GCF_033297395.1 Canariomyces notabilis | reverse complement strand
CGACTTCTCCACGCCTCTCATAACCATGCAAAGATGACTGGATTCCATAAGTACAGCTACGCCCTGTGGTTTGAGGATTTCCATAAGGGCATTTGCAACCTCCTTGGTCAGCCTCTCTTGGATCTGGAGGCGACGGCTGAACATTTCGGCAATTCGGGCCAGCTTCGAGAGACCGATGACGGAGTGATAGGGGATGTATCCGATGTGCATCTTCCCTGTGAATGGCAACATGTGGTGCTCGCATATGCTGAAGATCTCAATGTCCTTGACTACCACCATCTCGCTGTGACTCTCGTGGAAGATGGCGTTGTTAACGATATCCTGGATCTTCTCGCCGTAGCCTTTTGTAAGAAACATCAGGGCCTTGGCGTATCGCTCGGGGGTGTTGAGGAGCCCTGACCGGGCTGGGTCTTCACCGACGCATTCAAGGATGGTCCTAACTGCATTACACATCTTGCTAAGTCGCTCTGCTGCTTGCTCAGAAGACTCTTCAAGTCTTGCTTGGGTCCCAATGCCTAAATGACAGCAAATGAGTCCGTTTAGCACAGTAGCAGGAGACGAACAGATTGCCACTGAATGACATACCTGGTCGGCTCAAGCCATCAAAGTCTGGTATCAAACTAGATGATCTCTGTTTCACATCCGGTCCTGACTCCTCCCTCGAACATGGGGAGTCTGGCTTATCACCCGGGTCTCTGGCGGCGTTGGCCATATGCTGTTGCTGCTTTTGGTGATTTTCATCAGAAGGGTTACCCCTACCCCTCGTCTTCTTCGTCCTCTCCCCTCCTAATTCTGAAGCATCACTGTGCTGAAAAATACTCCCGTTGTTGACCGAGGGTGTAGGCGACATCTTGCACCAGCTAAGAGGTCTAGTTGTTTGAGCCTTAGTAAGTAGCAAGGAGCTGATCAAAGTCTTCCAGAACCAAGGGCCTCTCTATCTAAAACAGGAGGGCACTGCCGTTATAATGTCTGGTCTCTGGAGTGACTCACTCTGGGCGGTTGCCTGCAGATTCGTCTTTAACTGCCTTTTGTTTGCACGTTGTTACCCTTCCCAAACATTGCGAAGAGGCCGAGATCAACACAGAGGAGGTCCTGCAATGTAGGCCTCACTACAGCGCATCCAATGATTCTAATCCTATTTCGCTTGAAATGCAATGAGGCCGACAGCCCCTCACATTGCTTTCGGTGTCATAGGCTGTCCAGCATGTTGGCACGGGTTTGTGTAGCACACACGGTTCTGCTTACATCGCCAGCGCTTTACCGACAAAATTTAATACAAGCTTGATTGCCTTTCTAGCAACTAGCTGTCAACAGCACTACATACTTGAAGACTTGCCCACACAAAGCAACCATTTCATCAATTCCACACAAGCACCTCTTCCGACTGCAAAAAACCACATTCTCACACGCAACTTGATCTCAGCTCAAAGCTCAATGGCTACTCTTGACTCCCTTAAGTTGGCACTCAGGGGCAAGGTCAAGGCCACAGGCCCGCCTACTCGTCATCTCCTGTCCGATGAAGAGTACAGCGCCGGATTCGATATCCTCTCGCAGGAAACAAGCTACCAGGACTTTGTCATCCCCCGGCTATCCCAATTGCTCGCGCCCCTCTTCGACTCCCGGGTCCGTGTCTCGGTGCTAGAGATTGGACCGGGCCCAACATCGGTACTGGGTTACTTGCCTGACCGCATGAGACGGAAGATCACAAAATACACCGCACTCGAGCCCAACGTATTGTTCGCTGCAAGACTAGAAAAATGGCTATGCCCTGCATCCCAAGCAACGCCTCCGCTCCCCTGCCTGGACAGCCCACCTGATATCTATCGGGTTCCGTTCGTTGTGGACTCGGAAGGCGCTACTACCGGTGCGCAAGGTCTCGACAGAAAGTTTGATGTTGTCCTCTTCTGTCACAGCATGTATGGCATGAGACCTAAGCATCGCTTCATCCGACAAGCGCTGGACATGCTTCCTGATCAGCCACATGGGGGTTTAGTGGTGGTCTTCCACCGCGAACGTCTGTCCCTGGACGGCCTGGTTTGCCAGCAAATGGCGTGTAACCCTACCGGCGTCGTCCGTGTAGCAGACGACGTCGAGGTAGTCGACCGCTTCGCCGCTTTCATCGCGGGTTTCACCGCACCCGCCACGGCCACCCGAGCGGAGTGGCGCGAGTTGTGCAGCGCCAAGGGCCGCCGCTGCCGTGATGAGAAAGTCGCCAACCAGTTCTATCTCCTTTTCAGTGCACCCACCGTCATGGTGGCGTTCACCAAGCATGCAACGACGGCGTTGCCGGAGCTTGCAGCTGAAGTCCCACTGTTGAGTGGGGACGGAGATGGGAAAGTTAAGAACCGGGAAGCCCGCCTCCGCCGTCCTGCTGCGATTGCGAGGCCGGTAGTGGTCGGACATGTCCAGGCGTGCGTCCGGTGGGCGCTCAAGCACCGTGTTGGATTGAGCGTCATCGGCGGGGGCCACAGCGGCCACTGTCTCTGGCCATGTGTCGTCAGCGTTGACATGCGCGCGTTTGGCCAAGTTCATATCCTTCCTGACCGGGAGGGTTCGGATTCTGGTCCCATGATTATCGCTGGGGCTGGTTGCACGACGGGTGACATCATCCGCAAAGCCATGGCGGTGGGCCTGACCGTACCCCTGGGGGCTCGCCCAAGCGTAGGCGCGGGACTGTGGCTACAAGGCGGTATTGGGCATCTAGCCAGGCTTCACGGCCTTGCGTGCGATGCTATTATTGGTGCCGTGGTGGTCAGCGTCGCTTCCGCCGAGGTTGTCGTCGTCGGTCGTGTGCCGGACCAGTACTGGCCGGCTGGTGCAGTGCACTTGAGCGAGACCGATCTGTTATGGGCTATGAAGGGTGCCGGTAATAATTTTGGCATTGTACTCAGCGTTGCCTTCAAGGCATATGCGGCGCCGACCTACTCTGTTCGAAACTGGGTTGTCAATCTGGGCGACCAGCGCGAGGCGCGGCGCAAGCTCAGTGACTTTGACAGATTGGTAGCCAGACAACTACCCAGGTCCTGTTCTGCCGATGCGTATCTGTACTGGGACAACGGGAGCTTGCGTCTCGGCGTGACTATGTTCGAGACATCTACAGCCGGGACTAGCTGCAAGACACCCCCAGCCGCACTCTCGAACATCGCTGCGATTCTAGGTCCACAAACAAGTTTCCGGACAGTGGATTCCGTCGGTGTGTTCAAAGCCGAGATGTACATGTCCGGGATACATGGCGGGCACGGTGGCGGCAAGACGTCCTCCTTCAAGCGTTGTTTGTTCCTGAAGCACATTGGAGAGACCAACATACCCGACATCCTGACGGCGGCTGTGGAGACGCGCCCTACACCACTCTGTTATCTCCATCTGGTCCATGGCGGCGGAGCAGTCGGCAACCTGGCGGCAGATTCCACCGCATTTGGCTGCCGAGACTGGGACTTCGCCTGTGTGGTGACCGGTGTCTGGCCTCGGGAGCAGGATGGGGCTGAGCCCGCTCGAGCCGCTGTGGACTGGGTCTACAGGGTCGTCGGGGAGTTGCTGCCCGTGAGCTGCGGAGCGTACGGCGCTGACCTCGGGCCAGACCCCCGAGACGCGGAGCTGGCTGTTAGGGCGTTTGGACCAAACTTAGCTCGCCTGGCTCATCTTAAACGCGCCTGCTGGGACCCGTGTAATGTGCTATCGTACGCCTGTCCACTCCCGAGGGCATCCATGGAGCCAAGGCTTATCGTTCTCGTCACCGGGAAGAGCGGCGCCGGAAAGGATTACTGCGCAGACATCTGGGTCTCCGTATTTAATAACAGAGGGTTCAAGGCATGCGCCGTTAGCATTAGCGAAGCGACCAAGCGCGAGTACGCGGCAGCCACTGGCGCTGATGTGAATCGTCTATTACACGAACGTGCCTACAAGGAGCAACACCGACCAGCATTGACAGCCTTTTACCAGAACCAGGTACAGCAACGGCCCCAGCTACCAGAGGAACATTTCTTGGAGGTGGTTAAAAGCGCTGTGGATGTGGACGTGCTGTTCATCACCGGCATGAGGGACGAGGCGCCGGTTACGTTCTTCTCGCACCTGGCACCGGACAGTACACTGGTCGAAGTTTACATTCAAGCTAGCCACAAGACGCGGCAAGCTCGCCGGACTGGCAACCGCGACGATGACCCGGATTCAAGTCCACCACCCTTGAACTACTGCCCCAGTTTCGTCTTCGACAACGACGTAACTGGAGACGGGGCGGTTAGAGCGTTTTCCGAGCACCACCTACTCCCCTTCTTCCACGAAGATCTGCAGCGGCTAGCAGCTATGGTGCGCTCAGTCCCGGACTTTCCACGCCCGGGCATCGAGTTCCGCCACGTGCTCGGGATCTCCCAGCAACCGGGCGGGCTGGCCTTGTGCACCGCCCTGCTGGAACGTCACTTCTCCCGCCAGTGGTCTGCGGTCGACGTGGTGGCATGTTGCGAGGCCGGTGGTTTTATCTATGCGTCGGCGCTGGCGGCCCGAGTCGACGTGCCCTTGGCGCTGATCCGCGAGGCTGGCAAGCTGCCCCCGCCTACCGTATCCATTGCCAAGTCCGCGTCATATATCTCAGCCTCGGCATCCAATCACGACTCCAAGGCAAGGATCGAGATTGACCAGGATTTGGTCCGTAAGGGTGCGTCTGTGCTGGTGGTGGATGATGTTCTCGCCACGGGAAAGACGCTCTGTGCGGTCCTCCAGCTGTTGGGTGAAGCTGGCGTCGATCCCGAAAATGTGAGTGTCATGGTCGTGGCCGAGTTTCCTGTTCACCGTGGCCGGGAACTGCTGCACCGGCATGGTTTTGGCAGAGTTAATGTTCAGAGTCTCTTGGTCTTTGGTGGCATATAGGCGGCGAAAACACCTAGCAGAGGAAGGGGGGTCTCTGACCGCATGTTCTGCCTTATGACATTGCAGTCCGGCACTAGCAAATTCAGGTTTCATGACAACATCATGGTACCTAGCCGGTGTTATAATGTTTCCTAGCCGGTGTCCAATGTTTATTTGATGGTAGGTACTTGCTAGTGCCGGACTATGATGTCATGGACAGACTATGTGGATAAAGACCCCCCCCCTTCCTCTGCTAGGCCCTTCCTCTGCTAGGCAGGGACATGTATAGACATACGGATTCTAGTCAATTCAACCACTACTTGGCTACTGCTCGCCAATCAGTATTCTCAATAAGTCAAGTAAGTCAAGTGACGCTTCCAACTTGGCTTACTTGGCTAGGTATTTTTATCGTATACTCGCCTTACTTGCAAGTTACTTGAGTCGACTTGTTTACTTGCCAAGACCTTTGGAAGAGGTTATTGCGAGCCGAAACCGCGCGCGATTCGAAAAGACCTCGGATTTGAGCGATAAATAGCCAGTTGAAGATGGGAAAAAGTCGCCAGAGCATGGAAAATGTCGCCAATATGTAGGTGACCGACGGGTAGGTAGATGGGTGGCCAACGGAGGACGGGAATTATCACCACTTTTCTACTGAACTGGTTAAAAAGTGGGGAGTATCCACAGGCAAGTAAGTACATACAGAGGACCCTCGATTTGGTTACTTGACTTATTCTGAAGGCCGACTTGGCTTACTTGCTGGCTGGTCGACTTGCCTTGCCTTGAGTAAGGTATTGGACATGACTTATTGAGAACGCTGTCGCCAATCGCACTGTGTCGGAGAAGACGGAGGAAGGAAGAGAGGTCAACGTAGTGGAATTGTCAGGGCTACTGAAGAAAGCAAGAAAAGGAGGGGAAATCCCAGGGCCAACGTATAGGCCAGAAATAGGGGCGTGTGGCTGGCTGAGGTAAGCAGCCAGTGTGGGCCGGGCCCAGGCCCACACGACGCTAACTGATCAGCCCGAGCCCTATTTTTTTGAACGCGTCTGACAAGTCAGTAACGTCCCTCTCAAAATGCTCCGGTTCCAGCACCCTCCTCAGCATCGGAAATACCCTCGAATCCCCACAGATATCCCCGAGCACCTCCATTCCATTTAGCATGCTCTCTAACTGCGGCAACATGTCAGGAGAGAACTTCTCGGCAATACCTATCGGGGTGCAGGTCGCCCCGTCAATCACGGCCTGACTGAATGGCGAGAGCCCCAGACCTAGAAACACGCGCAGTTGCTTCAGCCTACCATAGCGGCAGCATAGGTGCTGCAGGCCCCAACCTTTAGGCATTGCCTGGGTGACGTTGCTCTCATCGAGCAGCAGGAGGCGGCGGGTGAGTTGGCCATCGTCGTCTCCGCCGTGCTTGATGACGGTCAGAAGCATGAAGAAGAGGACCACATGGCGCGTTTTCGGATTCTCGGGCAGGTAATCGAGTAGCAGCGGGATCACGTCGGCCGGGGGACCGCGGTCGAAGTCGTCTGAGCAGATGAGTATCTCGGGCACGAGCTCCGGGAGTAGGCGTTTGATGATACGGGACGCCTTCTTCTGCCCCACGGCAGTTTGCGTGGCCTCGATGATACGGCGCAGTATTGGTGCGCGATTCGGGGTTTTGAGTGCGAGTGCCGCGGTGACTACAAGATGGTTGGAGCGTGGCTTGATCCAATCTACCTCGGTCCGTTCCAGGAGGGCTTCGATAGTTTGAAGGTCACACGCCCCACTATGGATGGCCGCCGCAAGTGCACTGTGGCCGCGTCGGTTGGTTTTGTTCGGGTCAGCGCCGGCCTCAAGAAGAACAGTTACCGCGTCGCGGAAACCTACTTCGCATGCGCAATGCAAGGGCGTCCTCCCGTCCGCGGCAGCCCGGTTCGGTTGCGCGCCATGGGAGAGCAAGACCTTGACCACCGCGACAGCTTTGAAGAACGCGGCAATGTGGAGCGGTGTGTTGAGGTATCTATCCGTGGCCGAGGGCGAAATGCCTTTCTCGAGCAACCAAACAGCGACAGCGTCTTGGTTGAACTGGGCCGCGCGGTGAAGAAGCGTCTCGCCATTGGTACTGGCCTTAGATACTTCACACCCGGCTGCCACGAGATATTCCAGCAGGCGGAGGTCCCGATGGACCGACCCTGACACGACGTAGTGCAACGGCGTCTGCCCAATCCGATCTCGGTGCTCGACAATGCATTGGGCGGCGAGCAGCTCCTGCACCACATCGACGTGGCCCCCATAAGCGGCGAGGTCCAGCACGGTCCGGCCCATGTCGTCTTCGTGGGTGAGACTCCAGCCATGGGACAGTAAAATCTGAACTAGAGGCACGTTTCCAAAATACGCAGCCAGATGGAGTGCCGTCCACCGATGTGGGCGAACACCAAAGCTTCGAATCGTCTTGGAGATGCTACCGAGCTCCAGCAGCCGGGATGCCCCCCTGACGAACCCGTATTCGGCGCATACGCACACCAAGAGGGCTCTCTTGAGTTCGTCAACATCTTCCAGGCGTTCTCCGCGGCCGTGTTCCACCAGGACCGCACAGAGCCGGGTCATTGCAGGTTCGCCAGTCTCCATCAGTATCGGGATATCAGGTTCACCCACACTGAAGCGCCACCCGAGGCGCGAGTCAGCCCCTCCAGCTCCGCTGCTACCCTTGTCACTCCTGCTGTTGGTAGCTTCCTCGCCACTACTGTCCCGATCATTGCTCATTTCATCAACAGTCGACATGTTCTTGACGATGAATTCAAGGAAAGACACTCGGCTGCCCCTGAGCCTTGCGCCAACGACGCTGACCAGACTCGGATCGACCCTTGCTCCATGTTGTATAAACAACTCCATAATTCTCTGCCGACCCTTCGATGCCGCCATTCTCATGGAATATCCCTTGTCAAAATTGGGATCTAAGCCACCCATGAGAAGAGTCTTGACGGCTTCGACGTGATTGTATGTAGAGTAGGTACCAATGTTAGTTCATCATTTTTTGTCACGGGAATTAACTCTTACTGATTATTGCGAAATGTGCAGTTGTGGCGCCCGCCTCGTCCAGCGCGTTTGGGTTGCCACCTCGGTCAAGAAGCAACTGTATCAGTTCGGGGATGCCATCTTGGGCTGCCAGATGTAGGAGCGTCCGCCGCATTTCGTTGCGCCGCATGACGTGGTTGACGTCCGCGCCGGCCTCCAGCAGGACCCGAACGTTGGCGATTTTCTGACCCTGTATGGCCGCCATAAGTGGACTGCCGTTCCATACTCTGTCCGTAGCGTCGACTTGAGCGCCGGCGTCGATGAGATACTTGACGACGCTGCCATCGCTACACGCCCCCCTTTGGGCAGCGATGTGCAGGACCGTCGCTCCGCCAAGGTCTTTTTCCTTCGCACTAGCACCAGCCTTGATTAGACGCTCAACGGGGCCGATGTCTTCGGCTTCCTCGCAAACGTAATGGAGAAACGGTCGACCTAACCGGGAGTGCATTCGGTTGACACCCCAGCCGGCCTCGCGAAACGCCTCGAGTACCTTCTCCTGCCTCTTGACATACGCCTTTGCCATCAGCCGGAGCACGTCGTACTCCTGCATAGGGTCCATCTCGGCGGGAAGCGCATTTTTGATGAGCATTTCAGCCATCTCTTCGTCGGTTCGATCCAATGCGACTTGTAGAGGGTGCGGCTGCTTTAGGTTCTCCTGATCCTTGACAATCTTGTTTCCCGTCACAGCCGATGCATCGTCGCCAGAAGCGACCGAATCAATGTCATCGCCCGCCTCTGAATCCGAGTCTGCATCGTTAAGACTGGGAACTTGCTGCCGGGCGAGAATATCGGCTCCCGAGCCCACCAAGAGTGCGCCAAGCTCGACCGATCCCGGCGAGCCGAGTTCGGCTGCCACGTGAAGTGGTGTCTTGCCATCATCGTTGCGCGTATCCACTGGGAAATTAGATTCAAGGAGGTAACCGACGAGTTCAATGTCGCTTTTCCGAACGGCGAGGTGTAGAATGCTGTCTCCGAACGGATTGTCGCATGCGTAGGCCTGCAGGAAAGCCTCCGCATCTTGTCGCTCCGACCATGGAGACGCAGCCATGGTGACTGCTTGGTTGTCCTGGGAAGCTCAGTTGCGTTGAGAACCTGAGTTGCGACACAGAACAGAGGTAGTGAACCCGACAAATAGAGGAAAAACGAGCTGGCTCGGAGGGGTCGGACGGAGCAAGCCAGCTGAGGATGAGGCTCTTGCCGCCGCGGGGATGGAGCGCAGTCCGTGTGACCGTGTTGCCACCCGCAGGAGAATATTGGAAGTTGGCGTGGTGTGATCTGGGATGCGATTGGACATTGTCCTTGGGGCTGCTTTCAGCCCTTCACGGAGGAGCTAGGTTGGGAACGCTCTGACGCTCCTGCTTCCGCTCACCGCAATCTGCTCATCATCCCACACCCCCACACTTGTCACGGTCTTCTCGGAGGAGAGGAATAGGGTCCTCGAATTTCCCGTCCCAAGCCAGATTCTCCGCACCGTGACAGCAATGGCGTCCTTCACCAAAGACCAGGAGGAATATGCTTCATACACCTGCGACAACGCAGGCGACCAAATCAACCAGGATGTCAAGAGCCCGATCTTGCCCTCCGAAAATTCCAAACATGGACGGAGAGAAACCGCCCCTGGGCACACAATACTTTCGGCCCTGCCTTCGACAGCCAGCGAAAACCTCCCCATCACGTACCAGTTAATGCTGCTGATCAACCAAGCCAAGTTCAACGGTGGAATTGTCAGCACCGGATTTGGAATGCAAGACTTCGCTGCGCATGGCTCCCGCCAGGTCGCCCGAGGGGGCTACTTCCAGACGCGTGAGTTCGACGGTCTCGGTGTGGCCAAGTATCCCATCTTTGCTACGGCCTCGACTGAGCTCTCGGCCAAAAGCTACAAGGCCGTCGCGAACGAGTTGCGTGTCCTCTCGCATCCCCCGCTCATGAAGCATCAAAATATCGTCAATATCATGACCATCGGCTGGACCAGACTGGACCCTGTCGCTCCCACCTGGATGCCCATGATCTTCCTCGAACCGGCCGACCTCGGCACCTTGACCAAGTATTTGTCCGACAACCGCCCAGGGGTGGACTCAAAACTGGACATTGCACGCGATGTGGGGGCAGGACTGCAGGCGCTGCATGCTTGCGGGATTATGCACGGAGACCTCAAGATGGACAACGTCTTGATGTTCAAGGGAGAGAATGGCAAGGTTCGGGCCAAGCTCTGCGACTTTGGGTGTTCCTACATTATGAAGTCCCGCGAAAATGAGGACGAGAGCGCTGAGGTGGAAATCACGACGGGCACAAAGCCGTGGAACTCCCCCGAGCTGAACCGCAAGGTTCCGGTTTCGCTTCTGCGAAACGTGGACGCATATTCCTTTGGCCTGCTGGTTTGGAGCGTGTTCCTCAATGGGCGCAACCCGTTTGAAGGGATGGACGAGGACGACATTGACCACCGCAAGGCGCAGGATCTCATAATTTCGGACGCTTCACTGTCACTTGAGGACCAATACAACAAGAACACGATTCTCCAGGGCAAGCTTTCCAGCCACGACAGAACTCACCTCTACATGCGAGTTGCAATGCCGAAGCGATGCTTTCGGTACACCTTGGCTTGGGCGGTTCAAGACCGCGATTTGGATACCGCCATAAACAGCCTGTCGTTTGAGAATCTCTATGGGTAAGGACGTATCCCAAGACAATATTCTGTTTTCGCCTTCTAACCGAAAATACCTCTAGGATGGTAGGATCCAAGGATGACATGATCTTGGAAACGTCAAGGGTTACCTTCGGTACGGTGAGTACCTTACCTAATTTATTAAACCACTTAATTCTCTGCGAAAAGATGATAACTGACGCGTCTTAATCCAGACTGGGATTGAGTTTCTCAGACTCTTCGACATCCCGTGGACCGCCAAGGTCATGTTCCTCCGATCCCTCGAGCAAATAGCAGCAGACGAAAGCAACTCAGACGATACGAGAGCCGGGGCCTATCTGCAGCTCTGCTACGCGCACCTCGACTCATTCGGGACATCCACCGACTTTGAAAAGGGGATTAGATGCCTAAAGGCAGCCGCAGGACTTGGTTCCACTACAGCTGCCTCCATTCTTCACCCCCTAATCCTTGCGACCGGACATACGATTGACCCTGAAATTGAGAAGAGTTTGAAGGAATGGTTGGTCAAGGCAGTGGCCGCTGGCTCCTTGTTAGCTCGCAGAGAGCTTCAAATGTTGGACGAGGATCCAGCGACTTTGAGAAAGGCTGAGGAAGAACGCAGGTTGTGGATGGGGGCAAAGACGCCTACCGCCAACGGGTTCGCTGATGCCGAACATGTCGACAAGATGTTTCTTCCGATAAATCTACCGGTGCTGCAGGTGCTTCTCGGTGCTGGCCAAGAATCTGTCCTTGAGCCACTGGGCGGCCGCCAGTTGAGGTTCATGAGTCTCTCCAAGAACACATATCTCCATGCCGGAGCCGCGTTGGGCGTTGACCACGATCACTTTCGCAGTGCCATCTCCGTGGTGGATGACGAGACGGTCAACGCTCAGGATCAGGCTGGGAACACAGCACTCCATCTGGCCATCCAGTTTGGAAACGTCAAGATAGCTCAAATCCTTCTGGAAATGGGTGCAAGTGCATCGCTGACTAACAAACGCGGGGAGACGCCATGGCATTGGCTCATATCCTTGGGCGATGAGGATGTTCGTCTGCTGACGCTCCTGATGAGGGACGATGCCGAGGGTCTTGAGAGCTTCGCAGCGGGGAGAAATACCCTCGACAATCAATACGCGGTCGAACACGGCGGGACGCCGCTGCATTGGGCTGTGCAGATGAACCGTCATACTATGGCCGTCGAACTTCTCGACTGCGGCGCTGACCCGCTCCTTGAATATCGAGGCTTGTCGCCCATCGACCTGGCCATCGACCGCAATGCGCCTGAGCTTTTGGAATTGCTTCTCCAGTCCGCTGCCGAGAGCGGGCGGGATGTCTTGCCAATGCGGACGTTGACCGACTTGACAAACACCCATAACCCCATTGACAAAAACGAGTCGAGCGTCGACAGCCTGCTCCTCCAGGCAACTCTCATCCGACCCATGCACGAGCGCCTCTTGTACGGCGGCTCTGCTTGGCTTGCTGGTCAGACATCGACACTGAAGATTCTCCACGAGCACGGGCATTTGCCATCGTGGGACGAGGAAAACAATCAGGCCAGGTTGGGTGCGTTTCGCGTACTCAGCTTCTCCAGCACTACGGGACCTGAGATGATGGACGCGATGATCGAAGTAGCAGGAATTTTTCCCAGCAGTCCCGAGAGTGATGTAAAGGATGATTCTGGGAGCACCGACGAGGCCGCCCTGAAATTCTGGAAGACCGCCTTGCAGAACATCGTCAAGACTAGCACGCCCACCATGCTGCATTATACGATTCAAAAAGTTCGGGAATACTCATCGACTTCCCGCCTCGACGATGCAGACGCGCTTCTCTATCAATACTGCGCCTCCCTTACAGCCGACGTATCCGTGGTCGAGACCCTCTTGAAGGACTGTTCCAGTGTGGACTGCGCCACCGAGGATGGACGTACTCCGTTGATGAACGCGGTGCGCAACCGCAATTTTGAGATTGCCACGTACCTTCTTGAGCGCGGTGCCGACCCGGGTCGCTGGTGGGTCAACAATGACGACGACAAGGAACGCCTACATGTATACATACTGTACGAGTACGTCGTCAACAACACCGACGTTGACGTCGTCCCGCTCAAGTACCTCCTCGAACCGACGCACCCATTCCCAGACAAGATGCCACCATTCCTCATCGGACCCGACAGCAAAGACACTGTGCTCCACCAAGCCTGCAAAGACGGAAACCCCGTCATCGTGGACTACCTGCTCTCCAAGTTTTGCTCAGAGGACCACATAAACCACCACGGCGAGGGCGGCTTCACCGCGCTGCACCATGCCGTCTTCAACGGTCACGCCGACCTGGTCGCGAAGCTCTGCGAAGCCGGTGCCGATGTTAACGTCAGGAGCGGCGTCAGCAACATGATGAACCGGCTACGCACACGCCCACTCGATCTCTGCTTCTGGCGGGCGACACAGAGTGTGGAGTTTTTGGCCAGAAAGTTCGGGCTCGAGCGGACAAAGGAGGATATCTATCTCGGCCGCTTGCGCATCGCCGACCTCCTGCAGCGGCGCTACGGTGCGCGCCGCGCGGACCGCTTCCTCGCGCACCGCAGCGTGGCCATGAGCCTTGCTGTCGGTGCCGCTGAGAAGGGCTTGATCCGGTTGCTGGCCGAAGCCCTCCGCATCGTGGGCAAAGAGATGGTCTCGACCGGCTACAGGCATGTCGACTTTCCGATTTTACTGACGAACCTGCTTTGGCTTGCCGCGACGAAGGGCCATGTTAGTGCGACGCGTCTTTTGCTCGGTCTCGGCGCCGATCCGAATCAGCGGTCACCCAAGGGAGTCTCACTTCTGCATATGGTGGCGGGGCTGGGCCTGGCAGAGGTGGTGTACGTCCTGGTCAAAAAGGGCGGTGCTGACATCAACGCCGAAGATCCCGCGGGGGAGTCGGTGGCGTCGTATTCAATGAGGTCGAACGACGTTGCAACGGTTCGAATGGCGAAGAGCCTAGGTGGGTATTTTACCATGCCCAGGGCCAGTATGGCGAGAGCTCTTGGCTTTGAGCCACCTTTCAGCGTCAAGTTTACTGTCAAGGTTGGTGGCGAACCGAGCGATGACGAACTTGGTGACTCGGACGAGGAAGAGAAGACCAGTGGAGGCGCAGAAGGCGACGAAGATGACGACGGCGACGAAAGCGATAGTGGTCCCGACGATGGACCTCGGCCGGAGGAGCACGGGGTTAGTACGCAGGGTTGAAAACTCAGGGAATCCGCTCTAGGGCGCGGAATTACTTACCACCCAGTCAGGTGGCTGACTGTACCGACTTTCAAGACTCGGGCGTCTTCATGTATCATATCAGGGAACCAATCTGCTAGCGTTCGAACACGAAGACCACCTTACTGCGCCTGTTTGCAGCACCCACGCAATACGCTATAAACATGTAAGTAAAACAGCTCCGCCAGGTTACCTCCACGCTTCTCCTCATCGTCCATCTGCATCGCATCCTCCTCTGCTTCCTGACCCTCTCCGGACCCGTAAGCGCCCGTCCAAATCTCGTCTCCATCCAGACAAGCCATGACAGCCGCCTTGTAAGCCTCGCCCATGCGATGGGCCATCTCACGCCCGCATACGTGTAACAGCCGCCGCCGGAACTCGCCTGCGTCCGCGCCAGACCCGGACTCAGATACAGACGAGCTGTAATAGTGCGCATCCTGCCACGTGCCGATCTCGGAGAGCACGACTCCGAGCGAGAAAATATCGAAGCGCTGCTCAAATCGGCGGTGGTGTCCTGATGCGCCCCGCTGGTAAAGTGTTAACCTTGCGCGGAGTAGGAAAAAGGAAGAAACAGAAAAAAAGACTTACCAACTCAGGATGCTGCCAAAACCGCCACGGCGACAACCCCCCATCTCGCAGGTCAATGGTGCGCTCACCAGGGCGTTCACGGCGCGCAAGCCCGAACCCGAGGAGCTGCGGCGAGTCAAAGCCTATGCGGCTCAAGTTTCCCATAGGGACGACGTCGCGGGACTGATAGAGGACAACATTGTGGCTCGTAATCGTCTTATGCATCCAGTCGACGCTGAGGAGCGAGAGGACAGCGTCGGCGAGCGCCACAGCCAGTTCGTAGCGCTGTTCGAGGGACGGGAGGACCATGTTGTTGTTACCAGAGGGTGTGCTAGGCTTCTCGGCTCCGATGGAGTACTTATTGCGTGGGAGAAAGGAGTAGAGAGAGCGGGGCGGTTGGGACGGAGCGGCGAAGGGCGGAAGCTGGTACACGAGAGCGAAGGATGTTCGACTCTGGCGGAAGAAGCCGGTGCAGAGCGGGAGAGCTGGGAAGTAAGGGTGGCCAGCGCTGCGGAGGAGAGTGCAGAGGATGGCGTAGCGCTCGTTGAGAAGTTCGAGGTCTTCCTCTGTTAGGGACGGGGGAAAGGTGACCCATTCAAGGATTACAGATTGGATATCATGTTCAGACGTCTTGTGCCGCGCCATAACCCTCTTGGAGATACCGGTGGCCGCACCTAAGTAATCAATGTCAAATATAAGCGTCGCGCTATTTAACACAACCTCCTCCAGCTCTTTAGCAGAGATGTCTTGCGAGCTCTCGTCTACTCTCCGGGCCTTGACCATCATGGCTTGGTAGATCTGGTCGTGGAGCTGGTTGTGCACTGAGGACGTAGCGCCACCAATACCCCTGAGTTCCGAGGGCGATTCCGAGAGCGACAACGCCTTTACATTGATGAGTCTGTCTGCTGCGTGCCGTTGCTGCTGGGGTAGGAGTTCCCTGAGCGCATCGTTGCAGGACTTAAGTGTCTGGATGTGTGCCATGACCCTGTCACGGTCGTTGGTGTCGTCCTTGAGCGACCAGGTGAACGTCACTTTGCGGAAGAAGCTGGTTGTCTTTGCCCGGCGCTGACGAAGGCCCATGTCCTTTGCGACCTCAGCAGCCACCCGCGGGTTCCGGAATAGTGGTAGGCTACCGGGGAGATCGCTCCTGGCCCCAAGGCCCACATCCGAAGGGCTCGGGCTGCTAGGGGTGTCGGCATTGCCATTGTCATCCTGAAGCGAATACTTTTCACGCAGTTTCTGGAGCGCCTGAAGACACTGGTAAACCTGGCTGATGACGGTCAGCACGTGGCTCTCGACCCGATGGTACTCCATTGTGAGGCCCTGCGCGTCGGCCGCGACGAGGATGGCTCGCCGCAGGGAGCTCTCGCTGACGACGAGGGAGCGCGAGACCGGGTCGACGACAAACAAGCCGCTCTGCTGAAGCCATGTTTCAAACCGAAAATACTCGATTGCGATTAACGCCGACAGAGTACCTTCAGTTTGCCAGTTCAATTAGCATGAGGTGGAATTCTCAAGAGTCCTGTGCAACTGGCATCGCACCTGCGCTCTCTGCAAACTTGCGGGCCGAGGATACATGACGGAAGAGATGAAATGCCTGCACGAGCAGCGATGTCGCCGCGCCTACGCTGCCGAAGGCGTCCATGTTTCGGGGTGGGGTCCGGTGGGTGTCACAATGTCACCTTACGATTTCATGTTGGCATCCCAGTCTTGGGAATAGAACTCCTTGTTTGTGCGTTACCGGTTTGCAAGGCGAAAAGAAGGCTTTATAGGTCGAGGGTATGTTGTGCTTCGAGCAGCAGCAGCAAGAAAAAGGAGGTGAGAAAAGCGGGGGATATGCAAGTCTTCGGTGGTCGAGCAGTTCAGAGCCTTTTAGCATCCTAGGGTGATGTTCTAGGTAAGAGAATTGGAGCGTGCTCTAGAGGGATTGCGTTCTAGAATTACCTAGTCAGTAGGTCCACATTTTAAGCAAAAGGGGTCTACCTTTATAGGCAATAGTTAACTACAATTAAGTAGTGTTCAATGGTCGTGGTCCGGGCGGGGCCGCCCCTCCCACCTCTGGCAGAACCCGACGTGTGAGGCAGGGCCCCACCAAGAGGTGCCCACAATTTCTACAGGGGGCACGGGCCGCCCAGGCCGGGGTGCCCGCCAACCTAGGCTTCAACCATGTCACGGAATGACCATTGTTGGCGGCCTGAGAGCCGTCGCCAGGACCAAAGGATGCCTGGCAGCCAATCGCTTAAGGAACCAATCAGGAAGTTATCACTGGCAAGGCAAGGCACGTGTGGTGATAATTAGGGAAGTTCACCATCATCACGGACGATACTGGTGATAATCGACATTATCACCAGTGAACATAGTGAAACGGAGCATTATATATACTAGCTAGCTAGTCACTCGTTAGGAGGACCTTCAGAAGGTTCTCAAGTAAGCAATGCAAGCAGTTGTCTTTACTACTGTGTGAACACTTGCTTGTGCACTTGTTGTAGACCCTTTGGCTCTACCGAACCTCACCCCGTTCAAGTCGACCTTCAGTCTGAGGA